>NC_056725.1:919811179-919823679 GCF_019279795.1 Protopterus annectens | reverse complement strand
TCAGTCTTTCCATGTATGTCTTGTTTGGAGGCCTTGGATTGCCCCACTCACAAACCTCTGTGTTTCCAACTATTGCTGCAGGTGTCTGGAAAGGTGAAGACAGAAGGGAGCATTGTACTCAGTTAGTGGTCTGATAAGGGTAGAGTACAGCAGATCTATGACCTTCCAGGTCTTGGGTGTGAAATCCATATGTATGAGGTATGCAATGCAGAATGTGTGTCTCACCACTATGGACACATAATGATGAAAGTGTAGATGGCACTGGGTTCGATAGTGATGAAAGTATAGATAGTACTGGGTTCTAATCCAGGTCAGTCTAATACTTTTAAATACTTTCATTTAAACATTGATAATCCAATGACATGAATTCTTTATAGTATATGTGCAGCTGTGTGTTGGCATCATGCAGCAAGTCTCACAACACTCTATTTCAGCTTAGAGGGGTGCTATGTATATCATAATTAGCAGGGATACTTCATTGCCAAAGGGGACAATGTGGCATTGTTTGCTGTAAGGTTCAGTCCATGTGTTTGGAAGTGATTATTTGTCTGTATCAACTCCTTCTGTTATATGCTACCATCATTGGGGACTGTATATGAGTGCATCCAATTAACTGTCATCTGCAAACTTGATAAACCACAGGCCATCAACTGTTGCCTGCATGTCACAGAAGTTGTTTCCAATCAGTTGAGGGCCCAGCACAGATCCTTGTGGTATTCCACTGATAAGTGGGCTGGTGGTGAAGATGCATTCCCCAACTTTGAGAGAGTATGTTCTGTCAGTGAGCCAGTTAGCTATCTATCTAGTACTGTATTGCCTACTTCCAAGATTGGAGATCTACACTATGAGACATGAATGATGGATAGTGTAAAAGGGCTTGGATAACTCAACATAGGTGGCATGTCTTGATATCCCTCATCCAGATCTTCGGGGCCAATATCAAAGAAGTGCACAAGGTTCAATAAGCAGGATCTACCCTTGACAAAAACAGAACAGGTTGGGTCAAGTGTGCCGAAGGCCACCTATGTCCCTCTGGATAAAGTCCGTGCTGATTCCTTCCTTAGCCTTGCAGATAAGGCTTTTTAGGCTTATGGATCAATAGTTGTAGTTCTGCAGGTTACCAGATTGATGCCCATTGCATATCACACAACATTTGAGATTACTTTCTGTAGTGTATGTGATATATGTGTGGAAAAAGTACTGAGGCAGTGCTTGGGGGAGTGGCAACACATTCATGTATTGTAAATATGTGACGTATTGTTACATAGGGCCTTCAGTTTTGTAATGTTTCCTCATGTAATTTCATGCCATAGACAGGAAATGGAGAATAAACAATACGTAATATTTACTTTTCCATAGCTCAGTGAGCAACAGGTTTGCGTGACAATTGGCAAAGTGTATACTTGTGTGAGATACAAATGTTTGCAAGTAGCTAAGCAGTGCACAAATGCCAGCTGCAAAGTTAAAATCTGACAGTAGAGAATCTATGCAACACACCTGTTGCGTAACTGACTCTGTGGAAGCACATGTTAATGCATTGATACATCCCATTTTGGGGTCAGATGGTACTGATTTTGAATCCAGGTCTAATATATTTAAATACTTTTACTTAAACATTGGTAATGCAATGCCATGAATTCTTTATAGTACATGTGTAGCTGTGTGTCGGTATAGTGCAACAGAATTAAGCAGCATTGAGTGGAGGCAAACACAGCAATTTGCCACTGCTCACCATTGCTGTGTGGTGCTGAGCAATCTACACCTCCATGTGAATATGAACCCCCAAAAGTGAAGGAATCCAGTGCATTTTCTGCTACTTATGTGTGTGTGTGTGTGATTCTATCTTCTGACTAGATTAAAGGTGTTAAAATGGAGTTGATAGGAAAGTGGTGAAATGGGGGGCAAGCAGTAGGAAGAACAAAGGGAAAGCAGGAGAGGAATGTGCAGGAGGAAGGTAGGAAAGAATTATAGCTATCCATTTCTTTAACAGTGTAAACTGAACATATGTGCAAAATATTAACTGAATTTGGACTGTCACCACCAGAGAGAGAGGGGTGACCACAACACACTCATGTTGCATAACCAATTGGATCAAATCAAGTGTGTCAAGAAGACACATGTGGGTAATGGAGAGCTATGTATGGGGAAATTATTTTTGGTGGGACAGGTGCCCATTTAATTTTTATTTCAGTGAGAGAGGAATGTTGTGGAAGGGATGTAGGTATGTCTGGGTCAGATAAGTTGGGTAAGTGAGGAAGCAATTGCAGACAGACAAGAAAATCAAGACAAAAGACAGGAATGGTGATGGACACAAAGGGTTGGTATGGCTGTCAACCTGGGATACATTAAGAATTGAGTCCTCACCCACCAGACTGTCATCACTGTCATCTTACTCTGCAGGTAGTTGGAGTGTTTGATGTCTCCTTCTCATCTTCCTAGTACTACACAAAATGAGGGAACGCAGCCTCTCCAACCAATGTAGGTGTGCACCGATTGTGGGGTGCACAGCCGTACTCACCATCCCTGGCAACTAGCTGTGGGTGATGAACTCACCACCTCTGCCACTGCTCCAGGAGGCTATCCCTGGACCATCTTCTGGGGCAGGACTTCCTGAGGGAGCAGGTAGTGCAGGGTCAACATAGACAGTGCTGCCTGGTTGGCTCCCAGATGTGATGAGCATTGGTGCTGCTGCCTGTGGATCAGGCAGTCTTATCCAATGGGGCTGGCCTACCTCATTGTGCTGTGGAACATTTAGTAATGTAGTGCACATGGAAACCAAGGACACATTTTGATGGCATATAGTAAAAATAAAAAAATAAATAAAATAAAAATAAAATTAAAAATATTTTTAAGAATAAAATACAATAAAATAGAAATAAAATAAAAAAAAATCATAAAATAAAATATAATAATAATAAAAAGATTTTTTAAAAATAAAATAAAAATGAAGAAAATAACAAAAGCGAGACAATGGCTGGGGTGATAGAAAAAAAGAGATAAGATTAGTACCACATATATGACATACAATGCATTAATACAGTTCGAGAACTTCATTATCTTAAGTTTTACATTTAAGTCTACCTCCTAGCAGATGCACATTATATTATAGGTTGCAGCAAGTAATCCTTAAAAGGTGCATATATTGCACATATGGGTGTTCCAGTTATGCATATTACAATTTACAGCATGGCATTTGTGTCACTGGAATAGAGGTTTTAATATAATGTAAATATTATTGAAGAAATAACAGTATGGTACAGCTGTGAATTATGGTATTTGAATGCACAACCTCTGACTAACATCTGATATTGGACTCTTACAATTGGTTTGTGCTATAGATTAATGTATGCATATTTGTTTTTACACTTGGGATATGCATGCTCAATTTGATACAACTCTATAAAATACGAGAAAAGGATGATTTGAAGCAAGAAATTATAAAGTTGGAAAGTGACTTATTAAATATGTTGTGTTTTTACTAGTTTAATTTGTACCAAAAAATGTTGGACAGGTTGCAGATGTTGGATAATAAATTAGAAGCTACAAACAGGCGTAAGCTTCTAAGAGATATAAATGATTTCAAAATGGGGCATATTTTTTTCTGGCCCAAAATGGAGAATCAAATGAAACCACTGGCTAAGTAAAGGGGACCAATGTACCAACTAGATGAGTTCCCATTGATGGATGAACCAGTAACAGCCAATCCAGAGGTCCATGTGGTGCAGCAGACCTTGCAACTGGAAGAGCAGCATCTAGACCCACCCACTTCCACTACAGCGACTGGTTTGAACATGGCAGTCCAGAGTGAAGCTAGTGAACCAGTGGATGTTGTGGCAGTATCAGAGAGAAGGGTTTGACAGCAAACAACATTAAATTTAACATCTGCACAGAAGTGTTTTCAGCTAAATATCCCAGAAAAGATTGTAATGCATTAGAGAAGTCCATCACAAGGGCGGTCGCTGCAGAGACAGGTCCTGAATGGAATCAAGAGAAAGAACAGCAGCCCATTGTATTACAACAAGACTGCACAAAATCAACAAACCTAAATAGAGGTATTTTGAATCTGTCAGACTATGTTTTGGCAGATGCCCATATTTCATTGTTGTAAAACTGATTAGAGTTTATTCCTAGTACCTATGATGACATAGCAGCCTTAACTGATTTAAAGTTATTTATAAGAATTTAAATCTGAAGTTATTTAAAATGATATTCAAGCTGATGCTATAAGTTGCAGAAAACTGAGTACATTCATACCAATCAGTAATATGGTTTTGAGAGCATTTCCAAATGTTTGTGAAAATGAAATAAGGCATTTTATATGCCAGGGATGTTAAAAAGAAATATTATAACTTAAAGTACAATGAGTATGAAATTATGAAAAGTTTAGAAACTTATACCAATATTATCATCAAACAAGCTGATAAGGGTGGGGCCACAGTAATTATGAATCGTGTTGAATATATAGCCTCATTGAGTATGTTGTTAGATGATGAATGTACTTTTAAGAAAATCACTTTTCTTGATGTTAAAAAATGTGTTAGTGATGTGAATATGGCTATATATGATTTGCAATTAAGTGGTGGCATCAATATTGAATTATTTAATTACTTCATGGCACCATGTCCCAGGAAACCTCAGATATACGATATACCTAAGATTCATAAATCGCTCACCAACCCACCACTAAGACCTATTGTCTCAGGGAGGGGGTTGGGTAACTGAGACAACATCTGTATATTTGCAGAACAGGTTAGGTTTATTCTTGCAATTGTGTCTAAGTGTAGTTAAAGATACTTCAGACTTTCTGAAAAAACTAAAGAAATGGCATGACAAAAGAAGCTTAAAAGGAAATACCTATCTTTTTGTAACAATGGACATGACTTCATTATTTATGGTAATACCGAATGAGTATGGCCTTGAAGCTATACGAGAATTCCTTAATAATGAAGTACTTATGTCTGCAAATGAAATAGAGAATATCTGTTTATTGATTGACCTTGTTTTAACAATTTTTTTTTTCCTTTTTGATAATGAGCCATATTTACAGCAGATGGGGGTGGCCATGGGAACATCAGTTGCCAATACATATGCCAACTTGGTACTTTATCAATGGGAAAATAAATTTATATGTGGTGATAGCCATGTTTTGAATAAGAAAATTGAATTTTATCAGAGGTTTGTAGATGACTGTTCTTTTGTATGGAAGTGGCATTCAGGTGAGTTATATGAATATGTTTCTTACCTAAATGGTACAACCAATTTTCTCAAATTCAAGATGACACAATCTGATAATGACATAATATTTCTGGATGTACATTTGAAGAAAAAACTAGATAGAATTGAGACCAGTATTCACAAAAAGGAAGTGCAATCATGTCATTATGTGCATATGTAAAGTATGCATGCACCCCATGTCTTCTCAGGAATAATGAAAGTCCAGTTAAGTAGGGTCAGTAAATTAAATACGGATGACCTGAGGTTTTGTGAGCACTTAAATGAGATGGCTAATGAGTTTATAAATAGTGGATATAATCAGGCAGAAATCTTTAGAGTTTGTGAAGGGATAAAGATGAATAGGGGAACAACTCTGAAGCCTACATTTTTGGTGGGGGCAGAAGAGGTTATACAAAAGGACATTCAGCCTAGTAAAATTAGATATGTAACTACTTTTAATGTGAGAACTTTTGATCTTAAGAAAATTATACAAAAATTGGACTATCTTGTTAGTGTTACCTGAGCTACAGACTGTCCTGGATGATAAACCTTATTTTTCTTATAGAAATTTTAAAAATTTAAAAAGAAGGTTGTGTTATAAGGACTTTAATGATCCAACCAAGTGGCAAATGGGTATAAAACATAAATCTTTTAAGTGTATGAACTGTAGTTGCTGTAGTGATATTCTAGCAGACAACAATAGTCACCTGGATTCATGAAGCTCCATGCAAAAATAAGGCTATTCTTGCCCAGAGTGGTTCATGTATGTTTAGGATAGCAGTGTCCCTTCCATATGCATGAAGGTAAGCTGCTATCTAAAATAAATATACACAAACCAGGAACGAGCACAGGGGGCGTGCGTCAGCAGTCCCAGCACCTGAAACATGCTCCCTTTGCTCTGAAAGTGCCTTATGCACTTTCTGACACAGATGAGTGTAAAACTATATAATATTAGAGCCTGGCTCTAATATTATATAGTAAACTAGTGTCCACAGACACTGAAATGTAAATAGCTAACATTTCAGTGTCCGCGGACACTGAAAAAAAAAAAACACAAATACCTATAAAAGGTAGCAGCCCTCAAGTGTACACCCCCATGCATGGAAGTAGTAGGGCAAGAGGAAAGGAATAAAAAATAAAAAACATGTAAAAATATTTTTCCATGAAATAAATCCACATTTTAAGAGCCGCACAGCTTGTTTGCCCAGTGCGCCACTATGCTTAGCCTGGCTGAAATCCTGAAAATGATAGACAAGTGCTACTGTGATAGAAAACATCATCAAGCTGCTGTAGCATATAGGTACTGCCATGGTATAGCATGTAGAACATGTTCGGTTTGAATGCCCTCTCTGGCAAATTATTTAATAAACTTTTAAGGAATGTGAATGATAGATGTCAATCATATGGCTCACGTATAGCACAGTAGGCAGTGGTAATATGTAAAATATAAATGTAAAAAACAATTTATAACTTTAATGAAAAAAAATAGATTTAAGCAATGCTTTGCCAGTGTAAGCATTGCTTACCTGCATTCAACGCTGCTTAGCTGGTGTAAGCATTGCTATGCGGATTTGTGCAGAGCTATGCATAGTGCAGCATATTAAAACTGGCCAATCACAAATAAGTGCTGGAAAACTGCCCTATTTAAACCACACAGGTGGGAGTACAGCCATAACCATTTGGAATTACACACAGCAGAACCAAAATGGCTGGTGTCGGAGAAGGTGTGTGCTTCCGAGAGCAACATTGAGGCATTCAGAATTCCAGGATTATGGTTAGGCTGCTAGTTAAAAAACATGATGGCAGGCTGCTGCAGGGCCAGCACCAGGGCTTGCAGTACAAAGTGGAGGCCTGGGACCAGCTTGGACATGATCTCACTAGCGCCACTGGCATACCCCGGACTGGAGAGCAGGTACATCATCACCATAATGACCTGAAGCGGAGGAGGTGTGCACTCTTGGACCAGCAGATCCAAGAAGCCTGAACTGAGGATGTCCCACCTGTCTGTAAGTATGCAGTCTTTTGTATCTCTAAGTATGGAAAAAGTTCCACTTGTGACTGCGCAGGTGTGATTAATGTGTGATGTCTCCCCATATAGCTGCTGCAGAGAGGTCCCAGAATGTGCAGGCTCATGCACAGCAACTGGCCCAGCTGCTTCAGCAATATGGTGAGTACAGAATACCCCCTACTATTAGCTGTAAGAAATCAAAATTATAGTAATGGTAGCACAGCCTGTATATATAACTGTGCTGTAAAAATCAGGAATAAATACCTGTGTCAGGCTGCCAGGGTTATAATGGAGTATTCCCAGCTGCTGTGTAAGACAGATATCAGTAGCAAACAAGGTACAATATGCAGGAGAGGAATATTAGAATATGTATGAGTGTCTCTAAGTGAACCTGCCAAGAAAGTGCCATGTCAGGGCTACTGAAACAGTTGAAATGAAAAGCATTCCCCTGTGCAGATCATGCAGGAATAGTAATTGTGGTGTTCTGAGTCATACACAGATATGCATGTCAAAACTAATAAATGTGATCCCAAACACTGGTGTGTGTCATCTCACTTTACCTGATAAATAGAAATGTGTATCCTGCAGAATGCATTAACTGAGATGAACTGATTTAGCACTGCTTGTCTGCATACTTTAGAATGGGAAACAGTACATATTCCCATCAGAATGTGTTTGACTTGTTTGTTTGCGAGCATTGTCCTGTGTTAGCCTTTCAAATTCAGCCATATGTAGCTGTGAATGCACTGAGAAATGTATAATGTTAACAGGTGCAGACCTAAAACCTACACTGTGTACTCAGGAATCTAAATTGCAGTATGTAGTTGTAAAACAGTCAAATGTGCAATCCAGCTAATGTGCACATGTTTCACAAACAGTGACACCAATATCTGTTATGTATGCATAAATTGTACTGAAAATGGGAAACAGATAATGCAACATGTGATAATAAAAGTACTGTGCACAAAAATATGCACTAGATAAAAATGTCACAAGCAAACAACACTTCCCCAGTAGCTCAGTCTGATAAGGGCTAGGCCTATAGTTCAATTTTGAAAACACAGCATGGTTCAAATCCAGAGACTGCCAATAACATCTCAGTCTGTTTTTACACTTTTAAACTGCAATCTGAATAGAAATAAATAATGTACTGCAAAGCACGCGTTTTCCATACAGGGCACACAGGTAAAGCAATCTGAATAGAAATACTAGTTTGATCTGTAGAACTATGAAAGGTGTACAATTGCTGTGTTGATCATCCCCAGTCCTAAAAATATATGCAAGCTAGACCTTCACACTCTGCAGTCTGGCCCAGAGAAGCCCCTCAAGTGTCAAGCTGTCACGGATAGTTTCCCCAGTTGACAGGAAACCTGCACACAGAGGATGACCCAGTAGATGCGTGTGAAACACACAACACACCTTCCAGGGCCTGCAACTAATATGTAAATCTAAAATATGTGTAGAAACAGCAATGTAATGTGTACACAGTTCATCTGCACAGGCCCGCAGGTAAAGAAATTGGTATAGAAACAGGTTTGATGTATATAACTAATATAAGGGTACAATTGCTCTGTTGATATCTACAGCTGTTGGTGTGCTGTAGCAGCCCCATGGCCCAGGTAGAGTGTAAATGTGGTCAGAATGTAGAGTAGTGAATAGTAGTGTACTGACAAATATACTTGATAGCAGGTGTCCATTGAATCTGTTCCCTTCCCTCACCACTCAACTGATCCAACCATCACACTGAAACCAACATGGGTATGTTCCTAAACAAACCTCTACTGTTCGGACCATTGTTCCATTTGGTTTATCATTGTTTAAACTGTGTGCATACTAATATCCCCTGTTGAATAATCATCTTATTGCCTGCCTGACATACTACTAACTGGCATGCTGTTTCAACCCTGAATGCCATTCCATATATGCATGGGTACTGTTTGCTATGGCACTGTTATAATTGCACTGGTATGGATTAATGGGAATATCCATGAATGCTATTTTGACTAATGTTGTGATGTGTTGGGCATGACTATCCAATATTCATTGTTAATTTCCACACCATAGCACATATGGGAAGCAGATCCCAGTGGAACCGCCTCTCCCATCATACCTGGCAGAGGCACCGGGTCCCACCATGTCTGGGACACAACCCAGACCTCTCTCATCTGCTGGTCCTGCACCACCCTTGGGTGGAACCGTTGCAGGGGATCGGCCTCCCCCCCTGCAAGTGGGCGCAGTGAGGATGTTGTCACCCAGGATGAAGACTGTGGCATGGTACGCAGTGTCCTCCAGATGGAGCTGGATGACCACCTGTGCCAGGTGGAGAGCAGGCTGCCACAGCTAGAGGGGCAGGTGGCCCCTCCAACTCAGCCACCATCACAGCCACCTTCAGGGCTGTGAAGGAATAGTGGTGACTGCCATTGGGTGGGGACAACAGTGCCACTACTACCATCTGGGGGACTCATGAGCCTCAGATTCTCAACCACCCTCCCCGTCAAGGTGTTTACCCCCCACGTGTCATACACTTGCTGTCTCGTCTGTCTTGTCTGTCTGCAAATGCAACCTCTCCTACCAAACCTCCCTCACCACACTTACCAATAATCCTTCCTTAACATCCCACTCTCACCTTAAACAAAAAAAAAAGTGGATCTGTCCCACAAAAAAAGCACATCCTATACATAGCTCTGCATTTCACCCAGAGACATGTACCCAGAACACAATCTCACCCTACCAATCATCTGTATTGTATGATGCCCACACAACTCCCTGTAGGGTGTGAGGCTCCAAATTGTAAATTGCCCACATTGAAAGCATCTGTTCCTGCCAAAGAAATGCAGAGCTATGGTCCTTTCCTACACCTGTCCTGCACATCCCTAATTGTTTCTCCTCTTGTTTGTCCCCCTGCTTGCCCCAATCTCACCACTTTCCTATCTCCTTGTTTTCCTTTTCTTTATTTGAAATTAGCATGGGTTTAAGCGGATGTAAGTGGTGTAAGAGGGCGTAAGCGAAACTAAGCACATATAAGTGTCGCTTAGCTCCATGCAAACCTGCTTACAACTGCTTTAAAGTGCCTTAATCCCTCTGTCTCCTACAGCCCCTGTTCTGCCCAGCAACAAAATAATCAGTCCTTGTAAGTCTCAAACCCAGGACCCTGCACATTATAGCCAAAGCGATTTATCACTAAGCCATGGCAGATGTAAAGCAAACCTCATGTTTTCTCAAACATGTCATCCAGCACAGTCATTCAACAGTAGGGGAAATGTATTTATATATGTACATGTCTGTATGTATGTATATATATATATATATATATAGATATATAGATATATATATAAATATATGTATACATCTCTCTCTCTTTATATATATATATATATATATATATATATATATATATATATATATATATACATACATATATATATATATATATATATATATACATATATATATATATATATATATATATATATATATATATATATATATATATATATATATATATATATGTAAAAGAGATATATATATATATATATATATATATATATATATATATATATATATATATATATATATATATATATATATCTAAAAGATCACAACAAATAAATATATGACCAAAGGCACTGTAATTGGGGGTGAGGGGGCCCTAATTAATTTCCTCTTGTAATTATTGATATCATTCCATCCTCCACAGCTGAACAGATTTGCCTTGCAACACAATACCAACACTTGCAAGTCTCTTTCCCAGGACCCTGCACAAGTTAACAGAAATCCAGCTCAGCTGTACAATGTCAGGATGACATCAATAACATATCATGCAGAACAGTCTGTCTACCATACAAAATGTACAATGTGGAAGCAGTAAACATTCCAATGATACTTATACACACACATGTATATGTATATATATATATTATATATATATATATATATATATATATATATATATATATATATATATATATATATATATATATATATATATATATATATATATATATATATATATAGATATATATGTATATACACATACATACACATATACATATATTACTAGGTATAGATATGTATAGGAAGATGCATATTTAGAGGGTGCGTAGCATATTGAACAGCCAGTATTCCTACAGTTGCCACCTTTTAAAGTGGACAGTGTTTAATTCTCTCAAACAAAAGAAAATTATTGCATGAAAAATATACCCATAGAGAAGTCAAAGGATATGACACCACACACAGGATTGAATACATAGAAGTCTTTATCAGTTGTACATGCCATTTCATATAGCAGTTAGGTGTTTAAAATAAATAATAACTGAGTAATGCAAATCTCAAGCAAAACATGTTATACAGTAATCCGAAAACATGACATATGTTACTGTCCAGGCCAAGACCTTCAAGTAGTACAACAGTAAAGAAACACTGGCCTGGAAGATAAGAATCAGTCAACACTAATTAATACAGATGTAGTTCAGCAGTCTCCATCTGCACTCTGTACTCAACCCCTAGGGGGAAAAGAATTAAGTTGTCAAAATGAAAATGTATTTGTTAGATAACAATGCTTAACTTAAAACATCACTATCACACTGACAAACAGAACTGTCTGTAAGACAGTAAGGACTAGCCCACCACTGTTCCCATGGTGAAATGTATGACAATGTACAGCCATATACCTTAAGGTGTCTTACTACTGATATTTCACATGTTGTAACAGCCTAGGTTATAAATGGTGCATACCCCTCCCTCATAGAATGACTTACAAGGGCATATAACAGTGTTACATACACTGACCTCTGGACTGCACAAGGTCACACACATTTTGACCAGCTTTAGCCCACATATATATGGACCCTACCCCACAATATGTGTGGGAGTCCACAACATCACTGGAATGATGGCAGAAATGCCAACACTACATAATGATAGGCCACTACTTAACCTCTTACTGCTGACATATGGACAAAGCCTGGTATATTGGTGGGGGACACAGGCTGCAAGTCTTGTTGTAAGAGGTATTGCTACCTGATGTCTGTAACACTGCTTCCCACACACAGGAAGGATGTCTTCTATACAGGAAAGGTAAAGGGACAACACCCACATGATGATGTAATTTATAGTAGTGGGTTGCCATGAGAGAGAGAGAGAGAGAGAGTGAGAGAGAGTGAGAGAGTGAGAGAGAGAGAGAGAGAGAGAGAGAGAGAGAGAGAGAAAGAGGAGTACTCAGAAGAGAGGACAATACTACAACAGGTATGTGAAACATATATGCATGTAATTGAATGTA